>NW_028249478.1:0-21065 GCF_964263255.1 Lissotriton vulgaris
AGGGGTTAGGTATTTACCACGCCTAGTAAATACCAGAGAGGTAGGGTATTTAATTGGTTCTGTTAGTCTGGCCCTATCTCTTATTACAAGTGGAAATGAAGCATATTGTTCTGTTTCTGTACTTCAGCAGGTGTACGCACCAAGGCCCTCGTTTATGGGGATTTGGCATATAGGAGTGCAGCTTGCTGCTGTTGCAGCCAGATTCTTATCCAGATTTTCCTCTTACCAATCTTAAGAATCCTTGGTCGACTGGACCCTCTGGTCTGCTAAGAAGTGTGAAGGGAAGAACAACAGGTTCATAATAACTTTAAAAACGACCAAATTAATCCAACTCAAGAACCACTGACTACAGGGTAAACTTTTAGGGATTTATTACAAAGCCAAAAATGACTGAACATACAGGCACCTCAGCAAGAGGTTGAGAAAATAAACGGGCACTAATACAAACATAATCCTGCGTATGGGTATCAGACGACTTAAGATAATGACTAACGTTATCTCTAAAAGCATTAGGCAAATGATGACAGTATCTGCTTGAAGCAGAGACTGCATTCGTTCAAAGGGAAGAAATGAAAGTTAGTCTGTCCCTACACTAACACTACAGTGGCATCTCTACTTAGCATCACTCCCAGGCAAGAGAAAAAGGTGTCAGCAGTGAAAACTTCCTCAGAAGTACACTCACTTTGCAGAGCTAAGTAGCCTAAGCTACTGACCTCGTTCTAAAATGCTCCTTCTTTTCTCCTGCCCTCCTTCTCTCCTACTCTGCTCCCGCTAATTCTGCAAGACTGACTCTCCTCCCTCGGGACACTTTAAGCATGGCCTAAACACACTGCTTCGGCAGGCCTTCAGGCTGTAAATTTCCAACGAAACTTCGACTTCATCCAGAAACTGTTGGTGTGTCCTTGAGTCCCAGGCACCTTCTCCACCAAAAGTATCTTCTTCGCATACCAATACCTTCCCACATAGCTCACCTCTACCATCCTAGCTCCTAAAACAAATAGTTATTCTGCCTAACTAAACATGTGTCCTTGCACCTGCAACAGAAAAGCCTGTGAATGAAGTGGCCTTGTACACACACAGATCTGCAATGCAAAATTCAACTAGCAAAAGAAGCCAACCCAAGGAAAAATGCATTTTCAGGCCTACAGTCTCTCAACAAGCTAAAAACCACAGTTAGGCCTCTTATTAATGCTTTCATATAGTTAGACCTTTACACATTTTAAACACTTTTCTAAATTACATTATAAACGTTAGATGCAAAATCGTGCTAATCCATTACATTTTACTCGTGAATAAGCAACCTACATGTGCAACTTTTAATATGGTGCACGTTTAAAACTAATGCAACATCCTATACATGAAGCAATAATTTCTACATTACTTAAGACACTTTCTCATGTTAACACTACACAAGTTTCCAAATGATGTCAATACGCCTAAACATTTTAACATTTTTGATTAATTACTAAGTTTCTAATGATCACACCTTAGTACAGTCCCCTGGATATCGGGGTGCTGACTACCCATGATTATGACGCACCTCTACAATTTTCAGAATAACATGGCGTTCTATCAGGTCCCCCCTTTGATGACCTGTGTCTTCACCAAACTATACCATCCTTGGGGAAAGAACTGACAAACCCAGCTTGTTACCATTTGCCCTCGCCTAAACATCTCCCTGTTTCTAAGATTTCGATATTGACTGTCCTGCAGTCTCTCCATTTACCTCTCTGCTCTCTCAATGACCTCGCCATCCAGTGGATTTATTTCACTTGCAAGCCCTTATCAACCCCACCATCCAATCACACAACCCACAGATATAACAAGAGGTTTCAACACATAGCCAAGGAATCCTTTTCCCAAGCTCGCAAACCAACCTCCCACCTTACCAAATCCTTTACCAATGTTTTCCCAAACACCTTCCTCGGTCAAATCCTGAATCTCATGATGAATCGTAGTGATGTTACTTATATAGTTCTCCAGATACTTGCTGTTATCTGGTATACAAGTACAGCACTCTTGAACCTTCAAAAATGTACAGACTCCACCCTCTTTTGCCAAAAGGACATCTAAAGCAATGCGATTTTGCATAACCATAGTCCTTATCGACAACATTTCTCCTTCGACCAATACCAGCGACTTAGCTGTATTCTTTGACAATTCATCAACAAAAGTTGCCAGTCTTCTGATCTTCACATCCTTCAAAATCACTCCCAAACCTGGTATCACGGCTCCAAAAACAGCTCTAATTATTGTTGCTGCACTTTCACCTATTTTTACTCTCACATGCTGTCTCTCTTCCAAAAGTTCCAGATCTTGTGCATGATAAATCTTAGGACAAATTATCGCTAAATAACATGTGCCATAACATTTTGCAGGCAATCTCACACAGGCATTCCATCCACAGACACAATACACAGTTGGTAGCACTTGCACCACACTCTGCAAAAAGTCCTTAGCTGAATTTTCTATTGTGAAAACATGATCAAATGTGGTCTGTCCCACATTAACATTCTCATAATATGTCTGAGGACGCCTTATGCATAACTTTCCCTTTTGCTTTTTATCCAGTGCTATTGGACCATAACTCCCTTTTGATTTCTGCAACTTTTCTTCATCTGTCCAATCCACTCTACCTTCACCTGAATCTCGTAACTGTGTCTGTTTTCTGTATCTATCTTCTACTTGATTTATGAACCTTTTCTCTACATCTGACAACAAACATGTCAGATTATGTCGATGTGCATGAGCTGTGTCTAATTCTGAAGAAGGTATGCAATATTTTCTTAGTCTATCTTCTGTTTTGTAATAATCATACTGATTCAAATGCTTATAAGCTGGCACTTCTGGAAGCACTGCATCATAATTAGAAAAGAAATACTCAAAATGATTTTGGCCATAGAAAATGGTAAGCAACAAACTACACATAATACCATACGTCAGTGGAAGGTGGTGATATCTAATACCCTTATTCACTGAGGCGGGCAACTGCATACACTCATAACAACCCTTCACATCCATAGCATCAATATACAACAACTTGGCATACGCAATAAGCGTAAAGCCACTTCTAGAAAGATGTATGTGATACTTAAGACTCGCTTTTAGTAGCAAAGCTCTTTTTTCTCTTATTCTGACCTCTTTCTTGCTAGGAGTGGTGGGTGTAGGTGTTCCCTGTACCTCCAATGCCTGCTCGCCTGGGGCTAAATATGAAACTACAATTACTAGAATTATGAAAAGCATCACTCCTCGTACAAGTGTACCTACTATACACCTAGCTCTATGATTTGAATTTCCAGCCTCCATGGTCTCAAAAGGTCTCTGATGTTCTTTGTTCAGCAACAACGTTCAAAAGTCTCTTTCCTCCTCTTTCAGTTGCTTACGAACCAACTTGAACCACACCTCGGAAAGCTGGAAGTGCCCTGATTTTATTTCAGTTTCTTATTTACATCACAAAGTCTTCCTTAACCCTTCTTCAAAATCTACGGAAAGGCCCTAAATTTCTTCTTCTTCCACTCGGACCTAGGTTATTAAATGCATCTTATTTACAACAAAGTCTCTTTAATCCAAAATAAGATTTGCTCCAACCACTTCTAGAACATGCTGCAAAAGTTCAAGATGAAGAACAATACTTTCATGTGACGGAAGTTCAAGTCCAAATGTAGGAAATATAAGTCGATTCAATATCAGATTATGAATTCTGCTCAGTATCGGGGGATTTGGAACTGTGATGGCCAGTACGCCCTCAATTTCAAATCCTGGCACCAACAACACCACATCCTAATTTCACGTTAGGGCTGTTACTAACCACTGTCACTGCCCTCAGCCTTCCGGATCTCAGCACTCCAGGCATCAGTCACAACGCATGACCACGCTGAAGTTGCGTATCTCTAACAAGGCACTCTTGTCCGTCTTTATCTCCTGATATCTCCACAAGCTTGCCCTTCTTCGGCTTTGTCTGACTCAGAATCTTCAGGCACTTGAGCAAGATCCCTCTCAGATAACAGCCGCAGATTCAACCGCCTTTGTCTCCCAGGCCACTGTGCCTCTGCTCTGCTATTTCTCCTGCTTGATTTCTGCTCATCCTGCTCACAACTTTGCTCTGGTGAGTCTAACTCTGGATCAACTTCACTGCAACTCTTTTCTGATGCAGTCTCAGTGTCGCTGTTGTCATGACCCTCCTCAGCAGGATCTGGTGAGTAACCAGGTTTGTCAGCCTTGCTCACAGTTTGGCTTGTCCCCTCCTCTGTCTCTGTTACCACAGCTGGATTTTCATTCAGGAGAGGAGCTTTTTATTCCAAGGGTGCTGAATCTCGACGGGTGTGAGAAGCATGCATCCAGTTTGGCAGTCCTCCACACTTCACATCAGTATT
This sequence comes from Lissotriton vulgaris, assembly GCF_964263255.1. Classification (NCBI taxonomy): domain Eukaryota; kingdom Metazoa; phylum Chordata; class Amphibia; order Caudata; family Salamandridae; genus Lissotriton; species Lissotriton vulgaris. Next base: position 4,374 of record NW_028249478.1, read on the forward strand.
CGTCACCAGTATAATTTGGTAAGGGCCCCTCCAGCAAACATCCAGGCAGCTTTTTCTCACATGCTTCCGAACCACCACCCAATACCCTGGGCTTAGATCGTGACAGAGATCACTTGAAGCTGGAACCAAAGCAGTCTTCACCTGATGAGACACAGAACGGACCATATCAGCGAGTCACTTGCAACAATCAAGGATCAGATCATCTGTGATGTTTATCAAAGCTGTGGATAGCAGTGCTGGCAATCTCATAACTCTCTCCATCAACACTTCATGAGGTGAAAGACCTGTAATCTTATCTGGAGTACTGCGGATACTCATCAATACCAGAGGCAGAGCATCAGGCCATTTCATGGATGTGGGCGAACACACCATTGCCATTCGAGCCTTCAAAGTCCTATTAACCTGATCCACTATCCCAGAAGCCTCTGGACGGTAGCTACAATGGAGTCCCTGGTCAACATTCAGTGCTGTGCAAATCATCTTCATGATTTGACTGTGGAAATGCGTACCTCTATCTGATTTCAACGAGATCGGAATTCCAAATCTAGGTATGAGCTCCCTCAACAGCAACTTACCTACAGTGAGTGTGTTGCACCTACGTGTTGGATACGCCTCTACCCATCTCGAGAACACACACACCACAACCAAGATGTACCTCAACCTGTTGCACCTAGGCATCTCGATGAAATCCAACTGCATCTTATTGAAAGGTTCTCCCGACCTCCCAATGTGACTCAATGTAACCTCAGTCTTTTTCCCAGCATTCATCTGTTGACACGTAACACACCTCTAAAACACAGCCTCAGCTACTGCACAAAATTGTGGGTTTTACCATGTTTGTCGGAACACCAGCACCATTGCATCTCTTCCCAAATGCAATGCACCATGAATCTGCCTTACCATTGGGTTCAACAAGTCATCTGGCAACACCCCTCTCCCATCACTTGAAACCCAAATGTCAACACCACCTTTCACACATCCTGACTTGATCCACACACTTTTCTCCTGTTCTGAAACCTGTTCCTGCAGGAACTTGAGCTCATGCCAAGTATCTGGCATGGCCAACATTATGTTGAACTCAGTTCTTTCTTGACTCTTTCCTGTGTGTCTCTCAGTAAAGGTGTAACCTTGCTCGGCACAGAAACGTGCAACTTCGTCAGCCTATCAGTTTCCGAGCAAGACACAATCTGTCCACTTTCCATGAGCTGTGCACTTGACAAAAGCAATATCCTTTGGGCGCTGTAAGGCCTCTAAGAGTAGCCTCATGAACTCCCCATTCCTAATGGGTGATCTTGACGATGTCATGTAACCTCTCTGGGACATAGCTGTCCAAAGTCATGGTCCACACCAAATCCGATTTGGCTGTCTGTGTAAATTGTGATTCGAATTTGGTCAGCTGCCAAACAGGCATGAGTAAAAAGCAATGATTTCAGCTACCTGAGAGGAGTATACTCCTTACATACAAGCAACTTCAACCACTCCCATGATGGGGCATACAGCAAACGCTGCTCTCAACTGACCGAAACTGTTCCGTATACATGAACCATCAACAAAGAAAATCTCATCAGGGTCAGACAAGGGTTCATCAACAATGTCAGGTCTCGGCTTGGTGCAAAGTTTAGTCACATCAAGACAGTCATGGTTCGCACAAGCTTCATCAAGGGTGTTTGGTAATGGCATCAAAATAGCAGGATTCAAAACAGAACACCTCCTAAGAGTCACATTCTCCGCAGCAAGAATGACTTGCTTGAAGCGTGTGAGTCTATAATTGGTCAGGTGCTGTGTCTTAGTCCTTGTCATCAACAATTCAACAGAATGCAGTACAGAAACAATCAATGAATGTCCCATGACAATGCTTTCACATCTTTCAATGCTCACACCCGTTGCCGCAAAGGATTTGAGACTTCTGGGCAACGCCGAAGCTACTGGATCTGAAATAGCTGAGAAATAGGCAACTGCTCTACGGACACCTCCTTGATCTTGAATTAAAACTGACAATGTACAACCCTCTCATTCACAATAAAATAATAAAAAAGGCTTGTTGTAGTCAGGTATTCCCAAGGACGGAGCACGACAAAGGTCCACTTGCAACTCCATGAACGTGGTCATAAAGTCATTGTCCCATGGTACTGGATCACTCTCACCCTTGTGTGTCAGTATCTGTAAAGGTTTTGCCTTTAGTGAGAAGTTGGGAACCCACTGCCGACAATAGCCAACCATCCCCAGGAACATCCTGACTTCCCTCTGTGTGGAGGGCACCGTCATACTCATGATTGCCTCAATTCTGTCAGGTGACACCTTCCTCTTGCCTTTTACTATTCGATGACCCAAGTATTGCACCTCATTCAAACAGTACTGTAACTTATTTGGTGGCACCTTGTGTCCATTCTCTGCTAAATCATTCAATAAGGTCATGGTGTCAATCCTGCAGGCATCCTAAGTTTTTGAAAAGATAAGGAGGTCGTCTATGTACTGCACAAGAATTGAATTCTGCGGCAATACAAGACTCTCCAGATTCTTTTTCTAGGTCTGATTAAAGATTGATGGACTCTCTATATACCTTTGAGGGATACAACACCACGTTAACACACGGTTTTCCAGTTTGAAAGCAAAAAGATACTGGCTTTCCTCATGTAACGGTATCAAAAAGATTGCTTGACAGTGGTCAATCAAAGTGAAACACTCTGCTTCACATGGGATCTGAAACAAAACCACTGCTGGATTTAGTACCACCGGACAACATGGAACAACTATGTTGTTGACCTTCCTCAGGTCTTGCACAATCCTGAATTTCCCACTCGGTTTCTGCAATCCCATAATGGGGGAGTTGAATGGACTGCCCATTATCTCCTTCAGGATTCCCTGCTTAATCATAGAAGCAATCACAGGTTTTATCCCTGCAACGTTTCAGGTGTCAGATTGTACTGGGGCGTTCTTGGGGACTCAACATTCTGCTTAACCTGAATTCAGACTGGCTCAACTCCTTCGATTAAACCTATATCTTCCCCTGTTAAGTCCCACACCTTTTGCGAGACTGAATCTCTCAAATCAAGTGGAAGCTCTTCCACTGTCACTACATGGTACATCTCCACACACAAATGCTAATCCGCCACCTTAAAGGTGGCATTGTTGTCATTTGTTTGCAATTACACTCCCTGAGGGACGGAATAGATTGTGCAGTTGAGCTTGCACAGAAGATCTCTTCCTAATAGACAGACAGGGCCCACAAATTGATGCCTGTATTGGAAAGTTCCTATTACCACAGGAATCCATTTAGTCTATGGATTGGTCATTTTCTTATTTGCAACGCCTATAACTTGGATTTATTGTCCCAAGAGGGGTAGGTTGGGAACTACTGCAGATCTCACAGTACAGCAGGTAGCACTACTAACAGGAAAAAAGGTGGTAGGGTGACCATCAACATCAGCTTCTACAAACAGTCCCCTCTGGTCTACCTTCAAGACTGCCCCAAGAGTGCAGTCCTCCTCCCCCCTCAGGCACCGTCATACCAATGGGTCTGAGTAGTACTCATCACTTCCATCAAAAATAGGCATCTGCTGGTATGTCCGAGTCCCTTGCGGGATCCTCGGTGGCTGGGGAACTTGTACTTGTGGGGCCAGCATCCTCCCTTTCACTGATCTTGGCTTCATTAAAGTGGTGGTTACTTCAGGTACCTTCCTGCTGCAGCTGATTTAAAGGATTTAAGGGGCACTCGCATCTCCAATGTCTAACCTGGTGACAAATGTGACACGCAGAGGTCTTTTTCAGCGTCGCCACATCTACTCTTACTTTGGGGTCCTCGGGATTCCCCTTCCCCTTGTTCTGGCCATTCGGTTTCCTCTCAAGGGTTCCTCCACCAGACTGCGCCTGAGCTCACCTATCTGCCGCTTGCATCTGAACTAGCATCAAATTGTCCTTAAGCTTCCTATGCTTAGAATCCTCTTCATCGCTGCAATATCTCACATGGTATGCAACGCTTACAACGCGCGCGTTACCACGACCTACCATTAGAACGCGGTCGTAACAACAAAAGTTGTTACCACGTATTGCGCTGGGGGGCGCTCAAGGATAGGAAATGATTTAATTTACTATCCCAACACCTTCCCTACTATCCATGGGGACTGGTGTTGGAATAGTAAATTAAATTATTTAATTTTGCGCCCCCCAGCGCAATGCGTGGTAACAAATTTCGTTGTTACGACCGCGTTGTAATGGTAGGTCGTGGTAACGCGCGCGTTCTAACGTCATACATCCTCTCACATACCGCGGTATTTTGTCTATCAGTTTGTTCTGCCAGCCGATCAAATGCCGTTGGATTATAAGGCAAATCTCAGGTCTCAAACCCAGAACAAACTTGGAAACAAACTGTCCCATATCCTTGGGGTTCATCGTATCCAACCCACTATATTGCTTAAAGACTTGTAAGAGCCTCTCATAATATTCATGCACTGTTTCCTTTGGCTCCTGAACCATCCGATCTATCTTTACCCAGTCTATATCCTGTGGAGACACCTTAGATTTCAACCAAGTAATCACTTGCTCATAATTTTTCATAACAATTGGTGGCGGGCCATTCTTGATAGCATCCCTGTCCTGCTCTGAAGTAGGCCACTCAATCGCAATTTTACATGCTGCCCACAGATCACTTGGGACTACAATGTCAAACAGTGTATTCAAATTGATCCACAATACTTTCAAAATTTTGACAAACCGCTCAACCTGCTTGTACCACTCGACTGGACTCTCCCACAGCTTAGGGAAATCATTTGTGAATGCTACCAAATCACCTCTACTCCAAGGCACATACCCTCTGCTAGCTACATCTCGTAAAGGGTAGTTCCATATTTCTGATGTTCCCCTCCCGGAGGAGGTACCTCTACCACATTCTTCCTGGTACTCTTTTTCTTGGACCATGTTTCTTCCCACTTGTCAAATCTGTTCCATGCTCGTATCGCTATGACCAGTTCTCTAATGTGAGTCTTTAGCCCATGATCCCTCTTTTCATCCAAGTCTTGGTCACTGTACTGCAACCTGTGACTACCTTGTAACATCTTAGTTTTACACAGATCCACCTCATATCTGTTTGCCAATTCAGTTACTTTCTCATGTGCCGACCATGCTTTGCGAGTCACATGCTTTGCCACAAACAGCAATCCATCTGGGTCGTGGAATTCCACTCTCTCCAGTGGTAAATTTCCTTCAATGATCTCATCCACCTCTGTCTTTAACCGCATTACATCCAACCTGTTTGCCTTTATTTCTGCTTCCAGTGTACCTCGACTTGATGTGCCACTCGACTCCCTACAGTCGCTATCCTGTTCGCTGCAACTCTGCGCTTCAGATGTATCCATAAAACTCATCCTGGTCTCTGCATACCCATGGTCCCAATCTTCCCTTGCACTGGCACTCTGATATCCTTCGAATGAAGCCCACATCCTCAGGTCTGATCTCAACTCAGCAAAGGTTTTCGGTCTTGGCCCTCCCAGATCCATTGGTCTCCTAGACGAGTCTGAGGTAGCTGGCAGTGGCGTACTCGTTTCCACCGGTCTCGGTATATGAGCCTATCCACTCACCCCACCGTTCCCTCCTATGCTAGATCTCTCTTCGGCTCCTGTCTGGGATGAATTTCCACTCCTCACCTGATCTGGATCATACATCGACACTATGGGACCAATGGTAATCGGCACAGTAAGGGCATCTGGTAACCTCATATTATCTGTGTTCTCTGGATTTTGCATTCCCATCCCTCCTATCGAGAGCTTCCCCACTACCCCCGCACTCGGCGGAGATTGCAATTCTCTGGCTTCCTCCAGTGGGGCTGATTTTTCCCCCTCTGTCTCTGGGTTGTATGGGGTTGGTCTCTCAGATAGCAGTATTTCTATCAAGCTACCATCTGGAGAAGTATGGCTCAATGGTTAGAGCGGCAGACCCTGATGCAGAGGTCTAGCTGGGGACCAGGGTTCAATTCCCTGCCTTGGCGGGTCTTGGGTTTAAAAATTCCACAGACCTGATAATTCTCGCCTCGGTGCCCATTCCAATAATGGAGTCCCACGCTGCAACTCTGGGCAATAGCTTGCTTAATCTCCACAACGGCCTCCGCAACGCTAAGGATGCCTGGCTTTCACCTTGGGGTTGCCCAGGAGTGGATGCCTCACAGGGAAAGCCAGGATGGGTTCCACAGCGGTATTCATACAAGTGCCTTGAGACCCTTGCGGGTGAGTAGTGCGCTATACAAGTATCAATTTACATATCCTGTCATCTTTCTCTTCAAACTCCTTCTGGGTGTTCCCTTCCTTGACTATCAGTGGGTACAGCTTATCCCCCTCAATTGTCTGTACTCTCCATCTTTTCTCCAAGGCATCCCAACTTGCGTCTTGAAATGCCCTGACCAATCATTTCACTCTTTCTTGTCTCATGTCCCTCTTTCTCGTGTGCTGGCCTAATCCATGCATGTAGTGCCTCAAACTGTATGGGCCTAGGCAAAGGTCGCAAAGAAGCCATAATCATTTTCAACTGATATAACACTTCCAATCTAAAGGTTCCATAGCGGGGAAAGGTCAACTCCTCATTTTCCTCTTTCATTTTACTCAAATTTTCAGGCCAAAGTTTAGTATGTAAACCTACATTTTTTATTTTTTGTTTTTTATCAAGAGTAACTATTTTATTTTCGTTCACTTGGTATCATTTCTCCGTTAGGAGAATATAATTTCTTACACTTGTAATTCTCTATTAGTAATTAGCGATGGGTCAGCATAGCGGGTAGGAATCACATAGAGTGCTGGCAGTCCTCTTTCCATCTCTAACATCGAGATAGGGGAGTTACTCAGACATCTAAATAGGTATCTTTACTTTGAAATAAGCTGTTCAATCACAAGTGTTTCTATATGCATCAATGCGCTGCTTTCTATTTTAAATTGGTAAAGTATTGTTCAACATTGAAAACACGGAGTAGAAGGGGGAGGAGACACCGGTCGATTGTTGATGATGGGTTAAAAGTATTCCCGGCATCAGACGCTGTTGCACGGCGTGAAGAACAGTGTTGGGGCGAGCGAGTTGAATAGGAAGAATAGTGAAGACGGTGAGTGCTTATGCATATCAGGCTGCCGAAATATAGAAAAGACAGGCTGCTGATAAAAAATAACAGCGGATCACGTTTGTGATTCTAGGATTGGAGATGGGTACATGCGGAAGAATCTAGACGCATTACAGAGAGTTTCAAGTAAGTGAAACGCCACTGTGAACGGCAAAAATGGTAGAGCATTACAGGCGGAGTTCACTTATGTTAGTTTTACCTTTTTCAGTATACTGGACAGGCGCTTGTCTCAAGATATTGGGAAGAAGGATTTATGCCCGATTGGAGGGTATGTTTTTACAATGTTTCCACTTGATGTCATCATAACGTAGGCACATAATTTTTAGTGTACATGTTGATTAGATTTGGTTTGACTCAATGGCATGTATAGGGAATGCCACAATGGTAATGATCATATTGCTGAGACAGTTGGCACGTTTGGAGCTAATAAGATTTGAAGAGGTTGTAAAAGTTGTCTTGTATAGTTAGAATACTAGTATAGGATGGAGAAAAAAACAGATGGCCAGCATTGTTGAATTTATTTTCATTTATTTTACACAGTTATTCCCCTGAAGAAGATGCAGACGCATCGAAATGCATTGGGATTCAACCTAAATACAGATGAAAACGTTGTTTCTTTGATGTATCAATTTGAAATGTGTTGGGAGTAGCTTATTCATATTGGCAATGAGCAAGAATTGCTAATCAAGTCAAATACATGTGTTTTTCGAATTGATTGTGAACTTGATACACCAAAGTAAAAGTTTGCTTCATGAATTGATTTATGAAATGATTTCATTTTCTGTTGTGATAACATGAAGAGATCTGATCAAATATGTACAAATGTATAGGTTGATAACTATTACGATCACATTGGAATAATAGCTATAACAAAGATTGCACCCGAGCAATTTTGAACAGTGCATGCCTGCAATGGACACATTCGTGCCCTAATGAGCAGTTGTTAAAAAATACCTGACAGGGGGTAGTCAGGAAGCAGGTTTGCACCAATAGTATAAAAAAGAAAAGATTGTGCAAAAGTTAACAAACAGATTGGTGTGCAGGTTACACACATACTTTAATTAAACCTACATTTGTGGCCATGTAATGAGCTGGGGTGTCCTTACGAGGAGCCTCTTCTCCTCTCCTAACAGCCACCTTCCTTTCTCTTCTACACAGATATCGCAAAAGATAAAACCAGTGTTTCTCTTTTCGTAGCGCTCTTTTCACTTCCTGATGACGATTCACCAATCCCAGCGCTGCTTCACACCAACCCCCCTATTGCAGCATGGCACCTTTTGACGTCACTTTCCTCCGCTTGCAGAAGTTCCCCTCCTATACAATTCATCGCTCACCCACTCACGCGTCCCATACATACGCTGAATTAACTGTCTGTTCGCAAAACGACCGGACAATCACCTAAACTGATAGGTAACACTCGCTCAATGTTCCACATACAGCAACCCAGACCAGCGTCAGTTACTCACACACTCACACATTCGCTCCGCCTATCTCGGTCCAGGCAGTCGATGGTACCTCATGACTCCCTTCACAATGGTCGACAATTACTCTGGGTGTCTGATATACTACAACCACCTAAGCTACTCGTTGAGGCTAAGATTTTTCCAGGCTGCGCGCGCTCACAGCCTGATCGCGCAATCACACAACAGTCACTATAACTCCACAAGACATCACAACATTAAACACCGCAATCTAACAACACAGAACCCTATTCATACTCACTCTCCCACGAACTGTTGCTTTCACCACACTGTCACTCTCTGTCGGTTTCCATTAAACACTGTCTTCCGCTGAAAATCCACTGGACAATCATCACCTGAATTCTATGGGGTTCAGGAAACTCTTATCCTAATCTAGGACTAACCTGGTAGATCTCCCCTTACTCTAGAGACCAACCATCCTCTGCAGCTACCAATTGTTGCGGCCGGATTCTTTGTAACAGGTGCATTCCAGCAGCCACAGGCCTTTCTGAGCATGCACAGTGCTCTAGCTCAGTACTGAAGGAGTTAGCTATATTGATGACTCAGACGAAATACAAGGGCAGGCAACAGTGAAGACGGGAGAAGCACATAGCGAGCACATGGCTAACTAAAATGGCTATATATTTAACAAAGTTGGAGAGTTAAGGGATTTTATCCACTGCCGTGGATGGAAGGGTACTCCCAGTCCCCTAGATAACTATTATATAAACATACGAAGGAGTACCACCAAAGAAAAGGCTCGACAGCCAGTATTGGTGGGATGAGTCACTACTGTGCAGGAAGAAGTCCTCCTTTGTTTTTAAGGAACCCCTCACTCACCGACCTGGTCGGTGACATGCTTCATCATCGGGGCCACCTTGGCAGCCGAGTGCCGCCAAGGTGTGCTACAACACCTGAATGCAGTGGAGCAGGTATGTGAGTGATGAAATGTGAAAAAAATGAAAAAATGTCAGTGGGTTAAAAATCGTCCTGGTATACTTATCAAATAATTTTATTTAGAAAGCTACTGGACAATATTAAAAACAGAGGCGATACAGTGAAGGTAAATGTGACCTAATGTATCTGTGCTATGTGTCGGGTCTACATGTTTCAAACCATTTCAGAGTTTATAGGTTTTTCATCAGGACCAAAATACGTTGTAAAAGGAATTGGGTGGTCAGGGTACACTAACACCCTGCCATACCTGCAACCCTTTCAGACCCCGAAATAGCAATTAGCTAAATGGGTAAAAAAACGTTGTGTTTCGTAACCCAAAAGTGATTACGCACAATAAAGCAAACAAAACCTGAAAAAAAGAAGAAAATTATCATTCATAAAGGTTTATTTACGTGCCTGTTACGTAGTGAAGTGACGTAGTCCGTTCTCTCTGTGACTCAGTCCATATTCAGTCATGCGCGTAAACCATGGTGCGGTGTATCGGCATAGTACTCTAATGTACAAGAATCTGAAACTAATTGTTCCACTTTGAACACACCTATCAATATAGGGGGTGAGAGTGCACGTGAATGCTTTATAATTATTTACATTCTTCATTTTCTCACAGCCTCAGTTGTGCGTGCCTAAATCAAAATTTACGATTATTTTGTGTCTGGTATTACCGACGTGGAAAAGATGTCATCTTGATCCAAAACCACATATAACATATAACAAAACACCACAATACAAACACAATGTCGGAAAGACAGCACTTACATCTCAATGGAGAAATGTTTGCTACACGGGGATTTTTGAGGGGAGATTTACAGAGTTTGAAACATATTCTGTTGGAAAGAGGATAAAAGGTATATAAGAAGAATATCTCGTACCAATATTCTCTGTTTGGTGAGGGGGCCCGACCAGGGTCTAAGGTATTCTATTTCAGGGCAGTTTGTACTTACAGTTCCTCTGGTCGGTAATCAGCTGAAAACCTACTTCCTCCCTCCGTGTACCCGTACTGGGAGTGAGACTGGCGCCGCTATTTAAGGCAGCCGCCATTATGGGCGTGGAGGGTGTTGACAACCTGGTATCGCGTGATGATGTCATGTGTATACATGAACGTCATCAGTGCGCCTGGTAGTCAAGGTAGCCAGGGTAAACAATGGATTACTCCAGAGAAAAATGGAGGGAGGCGATTCTTGCAGGGACTGACAGAGTATCTAAGAAAGGACAGAGGCCCAGGGGATATTGTCATTCAGACCGTTTCTGTTTGTAGATAGCCTGTATACCCATCTTTGCTCTTTTTCATATAATCGTTTTTGAATGTTCGGACCATGAGGTAGCTGTTCGATAACGGTCCAGTACATATCATTTGGAGTGTGACCTACTTCCAAAAAATGGTCAGTCAGGCGGGTTGCATTTTTCTTGCAGCGTATTGTACTGCGATGTTCAGAGATTCTTTGTTTCACTTTTCGGGTTGTCATTCCGATATATCTCTTTCTGCAAGTACACTCGATGAGGTAAATTACATTCTCACTGTTACAGTTTGTATGAGCAATTTGTTTCCATGTTTTTCCAGCCTCTAGGTCTAGTGTCTTTGTATTCCTAGTGAGGTGGCATACACTGCAGTCTCCGCAGCGGAAATGTCCAGTTACACTAGGTAGGCCCCAGGCTCTGGTGATTGATGGTGTAGTTTGGGCCGGCTTTTGTTTCGGTCTGGTGTTGACCAGGCTATCTTTTAAGCTTTGTGCTTTTTTGAAGGAAAAAAGTGGCTTCTCCCAATGCAGATTGCCAGTGTTAATGATGTTCCAGTGTCTATTGATACTCCTGGTTACTTGGTTAGAAATTGGGTTGAATGTTGTCACACATGTCAATGGTATGTCTGTGTCAGTTCTGGTTTTCTCCTCAAGTAGCACTTCTCGGGGTTGGTTCCTGGCCCTCTTCTGGCACTTGTTTATTATTTTCTTAGGATATCCCCGATTATCCAGTTTTTCAGACAGCTCAATCGCTTGCTTCTTGTAATCAGAAAGTTTACTACAGTTTCTGCGTAGTCTTAGAAATTGTCCGTAGGGCAAATTTTCCCTAAGTGGGCGAGGGTGGAAACTTTCGAACCTTAAAAGATTATTTTTCGAGGTTGGCTTGTAATGGGTTTTAGTCTCCAGATGGTCGCATTCCTTGGTGATCACAACATCAAGGAAGACAATTTCTCCTTTGTCAAAACAGCTCGTGAATTTGAGATTCCTGTCACATGTGTTTATCCATGCGATAAATTGTTCCAGAAGTTCAATCGGTCCTTGCCAGATCGCAAGGACGTCATCGATGTATCGCTTCCAGAAGGTTAGGTGTTCCAGATATGGATTGAATAAATTCATCCTGAACAATGCGAATCCATATCTGGAACACCTGAACTTCTGGAACAATTTATCGCATGGATAAACACATGTGACAGGAATCTCAAATTCACGAGCTGTTTTGACAAAGGAGAAATTGTCTTCCTTGATGTTGTGATCACCAAGGAATGCGACCATCTGGAGACTAAAACCCATTACAAGCCAACCTCGAAAAATAATCTTTTAAGGTTCGAAAGTTTCCACCCTCGCCCACTTAGGGAAAATTTGCCCTACGGACAATTTCTAAGACTACGCAGAAACTGTAGTAAACTTTCTGATTACAAGAAGCAAGCGATTGAGCTGTCTGAAAAACTGGATAATCGGGGATATCCTAAGAAAATAATAAACAAGTGCCAGAAGAGGGCCAGGAACCAACCCCGAGAAGTGCTACTTGAGGAGAAAACCAGAACTGACACAGACATACCATTGACATGTGTGACAACATTCAACCCAATTTCTAACCAAGTAACCAGGAGTATCAATAGACACTGGAACATCATTAACACTGGCAATCTGCATTGGGAGAAGCCACTTTTTTCCTTCAAAAAAGCACAAAGCTTAAAAGATAGCCTGGTCAACACCAGACCGAAACAAAAGCCGGCCCAAACTACACCATCAATCACCAGAGCCTGGGGCCTACCTAGTGTAACTGGACATTTCCGCTGCGGAGACTGCAGTGTATGCCACCTCACTAGGAATACAAAGACACTAGACCTAGAGGCTGGAAAAACATGGAAACAAATTGCTCATACAAACTGTAACAGTGAGAATGTAATTTACCTCATCGAGTGTACTTGCAGAAAGAGATATATCGGAATGACAACCCGAAAAGTGAAACAAAGAATCTCTGAACATCGCAGTACAATACGCTGCAAGAAAAATGCAACCCGCCTGACTGACCATTTTTTGGAAGTAGGTCACACTCCAAATGATATGTACTGGACCGTTATCGAACAGCTACCTCATGGTCCGAACATTCAAAAACGATTATATGAAAAAGAGCAAAGATGGGTATACAGGCTATCTACAAACAGAAACGGTCTGAATGACAATATCCCCTGGGCCTCTGTCCTTTCTTAGATACTCTGTCAGTCCCTGCAAGAATCGCCTCCCTCCATTTTTCTCTGGAGTAATCCATTGTTTACCCTGGCTACCTTGACTACCAGGCGCACTGATGACGTTCATGTATACACATGACATCATCACGCGATACCAGGTTGTCAACACCCTCCACGCCCATAATGGCGGCTGCCTTAAATAGCGGCGCCAGTCTCACTCCCAGTACGGGTACACGGAGGGAGGAAGTAGGTTTTCAGCTGATTACCGACCAGAGGAACTGTAAGTACAAACTGCCCTGAAATAGAATACCTTAGACCCTGGTCGGGCCCCCTCACCAAACAGAGAATATTGGTACGAGATATTCTTCTTATATACCTTTTATCCTCTTTCCAAAAGAATATGTTTCAAACTCTGTAAATCTCCCCTCAAAAATCCCCGTGTAGCAAACATTTCTCCATTGAGATGTAAGTGCTGTCTTTCCGACATTGTGTTTGTATTGTGGTGTTTTGTTATATGTTATATGTGGTTTTGGATCAAGATGACATCTTTTCCACGTCGGTAATACCAGACACAAAATAATCGTAAATTTTGATTTAGGCACGCACAACTGAGGCTGTGAGAAAATGAAGAATGTAAATAATTATAAAGCATTCACGTGCACTCTCACCCCCTATATTGATAGGTGTGTTCAAAGTGGAACAATTAGTTTCAGATTCTTGTACATTAGAGTACTATGCCGATACACCGCACCATGGTTTACGCGCATGACTGAATATGGACTGAGTCACAGAGAGAACGGACTACGTCACTTCACTACGTAACAGGCACGTAAATAAACCTTTATGAATGATAATTTTCTTCTTTTTTTCAGGTTTTGTTTGCTTTATTGTGCGTAATCACTTTTGGGTTACGAAACACAACGTTTTTTTACCCATTTAGCTAATTGCTATTTCGGGGTCTGAAAGGGTTGCAGGTATGGCAGGGTGTTAGTGTACCCTGACCACCCAATTCCTTTTACAACGTATTTTGGTCCTGATGAAAAACCTATAAACTCTGAAATGGTTTGAAACATGTAGACCCGACACATAGCACAGATACATTAGGTCACATTTACCTTCACTGTATCGCCTCTGTTTTTAATATTGTCCAGTAGCTTTCTAAATAAAATTATTTGATAAGTATACCAGGACGATTTTTAACCCACTGACATTTTTTCATTTTTTTCACATTTCATCACTCACATACCTGCTCCACTGCATTCAGGTGTTGTAGCACACCTTGGCGGCACTCGGCTGCCAAGGTGGCCCCGATGATGAAGCATGTCACCGACCAGGTCGGTGAGTGAGGGGTTCCTTAAAAACAAAGGAGGACTTCTTCCTGCACAGTAGTGACTCATCCCACCAATACTGGCTGTCGAGCCTTTTCTTTGGTGGTACTCCTTCGTATGTTTAACTAAAATGGCTGCCACAAACAAAATGACTTCAGTTCATGCTAACAGCAAACTCTGCTAGTTTCCACAGACTGATCCACACCCCACACACAGAAGCCCCTGCCTGAGGTACCCCCGCATGGAATGGCCTTGATTGTCACAGAAAAAGCAACCCATTCAGCCCAACGTTGCACACACATTCAAATCATTGCTCAGAGCTGTGATATATCTGCCACACAACTGCCACAGTACAGAAGAGTGCCGGTTCTACAAGATGCACCAAGGCAATGGCAGGCCACACCGGGCACATGCACAGCTCCCATCACATGGTACAGTACTGTGCATGCATGCTGCATTTACTGGGCACAGTGCCACTGGTAGTGCTGCGGATCAGTTACTGGCTCAGCTTCCGCATTGCCCACGTTACCTGCTTCCAGCCCCGGTTCTACTGCTAAACGAGTGTACCATGGATGTCTGCCTATCCAACTCAACCTTACATGAATTAAACTATAACTTGTGTCTGCGCCCCCTGTTGGATCACGAACAGGAGTGTAACAGAGACAGCGTGCATTGGATGCCTTGACATACTGTGTATGTATTGGCAGTTGTGCATGGGAGATTGCACAATTCCTTGTGTGCAGTGACCACATAGAGGCGCTTCCCTACTGGGCTGTCTTGTGGTTTGGTGAAACGGGGTGGGCTAAGCACACCTGCCCGAACCATTTAATGGATTTGCTCACCCTGGTTTTTGTTGAACACGACAACAACATACTATTGGAACCAATTGCATATGAAGCTTCGCGGGCAATTATGGACGAGTAACTACATTCCTGCAGCGACATCTGATTGTTACCCACAACAGTGGTCCCAACACCATGTTGCATCATGGGATTGCTCACATATCCCACCACAACAGAGGACACATCTGCCATCATCCGAACCGTGTGAAACAGAGCATGTGTACACACACCTGTGCAAGGTGAGGCAGGTCCATGGTCGTAGCAACACAGCTTCATTTGGCAATGTTGCCAATTCAGACACACTGCTGGGGTAAAGCACACATACATCACTGTGGAATGACATGTGAACGTATTGTACCCTTTCACCTGAGCACTGTCAGCAAAGCAGACAATAGGCGCACTCCAGTGGCAAAGCACTATTCAGATCCCATGGGCAGTGAGTCATGCCCCTCACAGGGGCCAATGGGCAGACGCCAAACAACACCTGACTCATCCAGCATGGCAAGGTGGGCTGGGAGCGTTGCCATCCATGATGATTTTCGTCCATTGTTGCAACAACAATGTAAGAACCTCATAGCGAAAGTACTGGGCACACGTAAGATAGAAATGAACTATAAGTAAGCTGGTTTTCTGTGACAAAAAACAAAGGGCACCAGTTGTATAGTGAAAACAAAATGTTAAACTTTATATATATGTCTTCTTTTCTTTTTTTGTTTTTACAAACGCCAGCCGACACGTGCTTGATCAACAGGACAGTGCCTGTGACTCATCAGGGCTGTAAGGAATATATAAATCATTGTACATGAGCAGAAAGTACAGAATAAAAAAACAGACAATAACAGTGCTGTAGCAGCAATCCTAATGAAGAGAAAAAGTTTGTACATAAAGTGACGTGTATCAAAAGAAACCAAAATTGAATGTGCAAGACGACTAAGGGGGAGAAGTGGAAATAATAACTGGTTGCGCACATTGAAAGCATGTACAGAACGACGCTCGAAAACCATAAGGGTAGGGAAAAAAAGGTGATGTCTATAAACGGCGAGCGTATCTGTGATAACAGTTGGTGAACATGAGTGAAAATCTGAGAAATGAGGCAAGGCCGTTTTATTGTTTGAGTCAAAAATCAACAACGGTCACAAATGCCACAATCTGGTGATGATCTAGCATGCAAGGATATACAGTCGGACTATCTGCCAATAGAATTAAAAGCTAGGTGAAAAATGGTCCCAGGAGGTGGGTAAACAATGATACGTGCTAGAATGAAAATGGCATACGAATAGTGTCTATGGTAGTGGCTCTCTATATGTGAGAAACGGGTAATCATGGATCGAGGTTCGAGGTGACCGTGACAGCGTGATGTTTACATGGTGATAATTTCTCAAACATAGCAAGATGAGGTGGATGGCAATTGCATGACAAGCAGGGAGAGTCACATGGAGATATAGAATAAGTATGCACAAGATGTGACAAAGGGTAAATGTCGGGAGAGCATTGTAGTAAAACGGTCAACCCTGCAGGCCAGCATCCCTATGATGGCTGCAATATTTAATGGGCTGCAAATTAGGACCTACCAAATATGAATCGC
>NW_028249479.1:0-22656 GCF_964263255.1 Lissotriton vulgaris
TTAAAACCCCCTTTTTTATCCTCATTAGCCTTTTCGCCACCCAATACAGTAAACAATACCTCCCATGGGCTTTATATCTCATATACCAGCTCAAATAACAAAGGCACTTATAAGAATGAGGGGACTCTTGTACGGGCCGGAAAGTTAAAAGAGTCATCCACTTAGAGCGCCACCACCTTGTCTACTTATTTCCTGAGTAAAGGAAAAAAGTCACCGGTGGGATAGGCCAAGACCTTAATCATTGGATTGCTGTTATTTAGTTTGCCTAATCTCCATCAAAACTTCCTTCCCTCACCCAAAATGTGACAAAAAAGGTAACCAAAATCTACGTCTTCTCTTTGTCTGATCCAAGGTATCCAATTTAGCAGTATATCTCATTGTTCGCAGCCAGTCCAAAATAGTAGGAGATATTGATGAAACCTATACTTTACAGATCTCCCCCCGGGCCAACAAAACACCAAAAAAAACTAATTTGGCTTTATCATCCTTGCCTTTACTTTGCAAGTCATATCTCCCAGTTATAATCAGCTAAGGGCTTACCTCGATGTTTTGATCTGATGCTTGTGACAGGCAATTACTTACAGCCTCCCAGAACTCTCTGATATTCGGACACTCCACAAACATATGCAAATCGTCCTCATTGGGGCTTTTACATTTAGGGCATTCCACCACTCTGCCAGCCTTGAATTTTGAAAGTCTGCGAGGAGTCCAATACGCCCTGTGAATTGTAAATAGATAATTCCGCCTTAAGTTTGCAGATTTAACTGTTGTATATAACATAGCCATAGTTACTTGCCATTGATTTTCCGTAGCGATGTCCGGCAAGCAATCACCCCACAGGACCTCAGGGAGTAGAAATGGGCCGTCTTCCATCTCAAGTATCGAACAATACCAAAGGGCAACTTCTTTTTTATAGGAACAAGTAGAAAAAAGTTTTTCTTTGAGCTCATTCCGAGTTCCTACAACAACATCCACTTTACTGGCCCAACTTTGAATGTGTAGATATTTAAATTTCGACACACGCCGACTCCACATCTCTTCGCCTTGCCCCCAGGCAATCAGCTTTCCATCCGGAAATAAGTCTCCCCAATGCTCAAAGCCCGCTGCTCTCAGAGGGATAGCCAGTGTATCCATAGTCCAAAGAGGTGACCCTGGGGAATCCCATATCGGAGCCATATAGCCATAGTAGGAAATTTGTAAGACCCCCCTGATCTTAAACCAAAGCTCTGCAGCTCCCTGGAGGGTCTTGAGCCTGACTTTCTTAAAGTACCTTGGATCCGAAAACTTACACAAAAAACCATGCTCATTATATTTACAACTCTTAAGCATTGCAGCAAACATTTTTCCCAGAGATGAATCAATCGGAGTACCCAAGAAAACTCTGAAATTTTTTAACTGAAAGGCCCACGAGTATGTCTGAAAATCCGGAGCCGCCAGTCCACCCTTGACAAGCTTTCTTTTAAGCTTTTTCCAGGACAGGCGGCAACCTTTCGAGGCCCATAAAAAAGAGCTGATCTCGCTCTGCAACCTCTTAAACCATTCTTTTTCAAATGCCAAGGGAATTGTCTCAAACAAAAAAGTCAATTTTGGCAAAATCATCATTTTCACTAAATTCGTTCGGCAATACAGGGTAAGTGGTAAATGTGCCCAACCCCGCAGATTTGCAGCTATTTCTCCTTTTATCTTCACAAACTTCGTTTTAGCAAGCTCTTCAATATTGTGTGTGATCCTTACTTCAAGATATCTCATTTCAGTTTTGCATGTTATCTCTTCTGTGTCTAAATTCCAGGACATAATCTCAGTCTTTTCATTAAAACCCTTTGTTGAGAAAATGAGGAGGTTGACATGTATGGCGGGATTACACTAAAAGATGGAAAGGTACAATTTTTATCAGTCGCTTATTTTTTAACTTTTTTATAGATTCTAAACCAGGCACTACGCAAAAAGCATTTTAATGCATTACATTATTTTTCTCTGGTTTCTGGCTATGAATTGAATGTAGAAACAAGCTGAATTATTGCCTTTCAGTAAGTTCTGCTTTAACTGTTTACTCTTTAACTTTAAAAAACAATTTGGGGCTGTGTCATTTTATACATGACACTTTATGGCATACTTTAGAAGATATGACATCTAGGGTCACAAAGTTAATAGAAAGATGGTCTCTGCTTTCATGGACTTGGTTGTGTTGATTTGAACATAATTAAGGTGATGGTTCTGACAATTGTACATTTTTTTTGTCAATACTCCCATATGTGTACCTATGTTATAATATAGTGATGGTTTACCCTCAACAATTTTATTGAATAAAAGATGTGCTAGAATATAGAAACTCAAGTGCCCTGAAACCAACAGGGGGTTTAGTTTTCTAGATTTCATGAAATACAATTAATCATATGGTTCGAATCAAAATTTGATACATTTTCTCAGATGGTTCTGAGCATATTTGTACGTTATAAAGTTACATTTAGCAACTATATTTACATACTTGTCCTAGGAAATCTGTTGCTTTTTTTGATTCAGGTTCCTAGGTTCTGGTTATCTACAATGTTAAAACATTCACTACTGAAACCTCATTTTGTAGACTTTCTGCTGCAACAGAAACAATTTCTAGAAAGCCCATGTTGTATAATGAAATAAAGATTACAAATAACATAGTTTTGTGGATATATTGGAAGTAACACATGTTTAAAGGTATATGTAACACTTTTCAGTTAGTAAAAACTAAATGTTAACCTCCTTGCATGTGTATATATATATATATATATATATATATATTCGCTCCAAAAAACATCAACGTTATGATGAAAACAAGACACCCAGAGCTCCGATTTTGAAGATTTATTAGGCAGATGAAAAAATCTCCACGACGCGTTTCGCCATTACGGCTTGGTCATGCTCATCTCGTGGTATTGGTTGCCATTTTTTAAACACAACACCCAAGTGCACTTTAGTCTCTATCACGGTAATGGTGGCGGCCATCTTATAACATATAGGTTCTTATTATAATTCATGGGTTGGATGATATAGTACAATTACACTCTAATTATATCAACTGCTGTTGGAAAACTTGTCCGTTTTGTAATTTATACATACATCAGATCGATCATCCCTTGTTTTTGTTCATTTTCGAAAATATCAGTGATTGCATTGTGTGATGTCAAATTATTGAAACATAATTAATTGTACATTTCATTGGGCTCACATTGATGTCTACGATAATGAAAGTTTCAATAAACAGTTAAATATCAGTGAGTCGCCATTTTACGTAATGTCGTCCTTCCATTGGATGTTGCGGCCGGCTTGCATATGATTGGTTGCCGTCTCGTAGCTAGGAAACGTGCATAATAACAATCACGCAACAGTTTGCATCTAACAAGGATCCTGTTTGTAGTTCATGAGACTATCCCAATTTTAGTCATTGGTCGGTTTTGCCCTAGTGGGCAATTGTGCATGCTTTCATCACGTAATGTCAATATGTAGCAAGTACTGTTGCCCCAGTGGGCTAAGTGTCTTGTGAATTTCACAATTGTCCAAATGGATTTCTGAATCATCATGAACTTATCCTTTACTCGGACGAATTATAAACGTAATTGACAATATTTACAAATCCAATTTCTTCCGCCACCTCGTGATGTGTGAAATCTAGAAATAAAATGAGTTACATTAAAATCAAGAAACCGCGGATATTCATATCAATCAAATTTTCATTCATATAAGTGAATTGATAGTTCTTCAGTAATATTAAGACCAATATATATATATTTTTTTTCTTTTCACTGAAAAAACATAGGTTTTAAGGGTGTTATAGTTAGCTGGACAATTCACTTGTACAAAACCATTGAAATTCCTCCGTTATAGTTAGTTCTGGTAACTATAACTCACGCGCCCGCAATCCACTGCTCATGATGTCACATATTACATCATTCATGACATGCTCAGTGACATCACTGTTGACATCACTGATGACATCTCAAATGACTAACCCTGTCGAAGAATAAGGTCACAGAGACATGGGAAAGTTTATGAAGTTAGCCGAGGTATCGGAGTATCTGTGACCCACCATCCCGAATTGCAAAGCACTGAGGAGCGGCTACAGCGTAGCAGGTCAAGACTGCTTGACAAGACGCCGCCACTGAGTTTGCGTCTTCGGACTAGGTGCCTGCAAGCTGTGATGGCTGACAGAAGGGGCCACAAGGTGAAAGAACAACAACCTTGCCACGATCTTCCTGCATGCACGGAGTTTCCTTAAGCTGCATTATGGGACTAGTAGTCCTCGAAATTGGCGCAGCGGCAGTAAAGACTCAGTGCAGGTGCGCCTCATTCCACTGGGAAGGAGGGGCCGTATGAAAAGACTGAGGTAGGAGGAACGTGATTGTTTGGATTACTGGCATTGCGAAAAGCGAAGAGCTGAAACTGGTCTGCCTCATTTACATCCAAATAAACAGCCTGTGAAGCCCCTGTTGTGTCCTTTGTCCTTTTGCCTTTGGTGAAAAGGGTTTGACTTTATATTGCGCCTTCCCCGTGATGCGCACAAGGGACCCTGTCGAAGAAGAAGGTCACAGAGACATGGGAAAGTTTTTGAAGTTAGCCGAGGTATCGGAGTATCTGTGACCCACCATCAGGAATTGCAAAGCACTGAGGAGCGGCTACAGCGTAGCAGGTCAAGACTGCTTGACAAGACGCCACCACTGAGTTTGCGTCTTCGGACTGGGTGCCTGTAAGCTGTGATGGCTGACAAAAGGGGCCACAAGATGAAAAGGGTTTGACTATACATATATATGTATGTATATATATATATATATATATATATATATATATATATATATATATATATATATATATATATATATATATATATATATATATATATATGGAATACATTTCTATTTTTATAAATGCATATGTCATATTTTTTGTTTGCACAATGCCACTTTAAATTCATGTATTTACAGCATTCATGCTGTTTACAAAATGATACATGATAACCAATGTTTACACTGCTGCATTTAAGCTGTTAGCCTAATATCACTGCATTTAAGTAGATAATATTGCAACTTTGCACAATTGTCAGTAACTATACTGCCAAAATGGCTGTTGTTTTTACAAATACTCTTTCTATATCAATGCTCAAGGTCATGTGACTCACATTCAGGGGGTGCAACTCACTATGCATATTTAAAAAGATGGCTGACGCTGTGCTCAGTGTGTGAGCAAGAGCACTTGATGCTCGAAACGCATCGTCAAAGGAGGTTGAAAGAACAATAAAATTCCTTGCTGTAAGCTGTGGTGGTCCGCTTCTTCTTTTCGCCTACGGGAGCTTTTGAAGGAATATTGAGCTGATATATATATATATATATATATATATATATATATATATATATATATGATCAAGGCTACCGTGACGTAGCCGAAACGCGTCATGCTGGCAACAAGGAGTCAATAAACAACCTGTATATTTCATTGGCAGCGCTGTGGAGTGGTCTGTACCTGTGGCTTTCTCTTTTAATGGATTTTTTTTCCTCTATAGAGACGTAGCAGGAGCTTGAATTGGATATATATATATAATATATATATATATATATATATATATATATATATATATATATATATATATATATATATATATATATATATATATAAGTGATGCATTGCTGGAGTGTGTCTCAAAAATGATGCGACTCCAGCAATGCATCCTTTCACATGGGGCCAGGCCCCATGTGAAAGGGCTTGCACGCCTGCTGTGAAACAGGTGTAAGATTTGGACGCAACAGCGTCATAAAAGTGAACCAGTGATATCTCATAGATTTTACTGCGTCACCTCTACGACCCTTTCTTGCGTCAATACGTCCCTTTTGCATACATTACACCTGATGTAGGTATAATGTGGCCCAGGGGCTAACAAAGTGACACATCTACCTAGATGCGTCACTTTGTAAATATGACTGAATAAGGTGCATTATTTACAGCACTGGTGCGTCACAAAAAGTGACGCACCGGTGGCGTAAAAGTGACGCATGGCCTCATAAATGAGGCCTTCAGTCTTCTTGTCATGCGTCATATTAAATATATGACGTATTATGTCGGAGGTTCTTACAGATACGTCAGTATTTCAGACGTATCTGTAAGCGCAAAAGTGATGCATTGCTGGAGTGTGTCTCAAAAATGATGCAACTCCAGCAATGCATCCTTTCACATGGGGCCAGACCCCATGTGAAAGGGCCTGCACGCCTGCTGTGATACAGGCGTAAGATTTGGACGCAACAGCGTCATAAAAGTGACGCAGTGATATCTCATAGATTTCACTGCGTCACCTCTACGACCCTTTCTTGCGTCAAAATGTCCCTTTTGCATACTTTACACCTGACGTAGGTATAATGTGGCGCAGGGGCTTACAAAGTGACGCATCTACCTAGATGCGTCACTTTGTAAATATGACTGAATAAGGTGCATTTTTTACTGTACTGATGCTTCACAAAAAGTGACGCTCCGGTGGCGTTAAAGTGACGCATGGCCTCATAAATGAGGCCTTCAGTCTTCTAGTCATGCGTCATATTAAATATATGACATATTATGCCGGAAGTACTTACAGATACGGCAGTATTTCAGACGTATCTGTAAGCACAAAAGTGATGCATTGCTGGAGTGTGTAACAAAAATGATGCAACTCCAGCAATGCATCCTTTCACATGGGGCCAGGCCCCATGTGAAAGGGCTTGCATCAGTCTTACGCCTGCTGTGATACAGGTGTAAGATTTGGACGCAACAGTGTCATAAAAGTGACGCAGTGATATCTTATAGATTTCACTGCGTCACCTCTACAACCCTTTCTTGCGTCAATACGTCCCTTTTGCATACTTTACACCTGACGTAGGTATAATGTGGCGCAGGGGCTTACAAAGTGACGCATCTACCTAGATGCGTCACTTTGTAAATATAACTGAATAAGGTGCATTTTTTACTGTACTGATGCGTCACAAAAAGTGACGCTCCGGTGGCGTTAAAGTGACGCATGGCCTCATAAATGAGGCCTTCAGTCTTATAGTCATGCGTCATATTAAAATTATGACGTATTATGCCAGAAGTTCTTACAGATACGTCAGTATTTCAGACGTATCTGTAAGCGCAAAAGTGATGCATTGCTGCAGTGTGTCTCAAAAATGATGCAACTCCAGCAATGCATCCTTTCACATGGGGCCAGGCCCCATGTGAAAGGGCCTGCACGCCTGCTGTGAAACAGGCGTAAGATTTGGACGCAACAGCGTCATAAAAGTGACGCAGTGATATCTCATAGATTTCACTGCGTCACCTCTACGACCCTTTCTTGCGTCAAAATGTCCCTTTTGCATACTTTACACCTGACGTAGGTATAATGTGGCGCAGGGGCTAACAAAGTGGCACATCTACCTAGATGCGTCACTTTGTAAATATGACTGAATAAGGTGCATTATTTACAGCACTGGTGCGTCACAAAAAGTGACGCCCCGGTGGCATTAAAGTGACGCATGGCCTCATAAATGAGGCCTTCAGTCTTCTACTCATGCGTCATATTAAATTTATGACGTATTATGTCAGAAGTTCTTACAGATACGTCAGTATTTCAGACGTATCTGTAAGCGCAAAAGTGATGCATTGCTGGAGTGTGTCTCAAAAATGATGCAACTCCAGCAATGCATCTTTTCACATGGGGCCAGGTCCCATGTGAAAGGCCCTGCACGCCTGCTGTGAAACAGGCGTAACATTTGGACGCAACAGCGTCATAAAAGTGACGCAGTGATATCTCATAGATTTCACTGCATCACCTCTACGACCCTTTCTTGCGTCAATACGTCCCTTTTGCATACATTACACCTGACGTAGGTATAATGTGGCGCAGGGGCTAACAAAGTGACACATCTACCTAGATGCGTCACTTTGTAAATATGACTGAATAAGGTGCATTATTTACAGCACTGGTGCGTCACAAAAAGTGACGCACCGGTGGCGTTAAAGTGACGCATGGCCTCATAAATGAGGCCTTCAGTCTTCTACTCATGCGTCATATTAAATATATGACATATTATGTCGGAAGTACTTACAGATACGTCAGTATTTCAGACGTATCTGTAAGCGCAAAAGTGATGCATTGCTGGAGTGTGTCTCAAAAATGATGCAACTCCAGCAATGCATCCTTTCACATGGGGCCAGACCCCATGTGAAAGGGCCTGCACGCCTGCTGTGATACAGGCGTAAGATTTGGACGCAACAGCGTCATAAAAGTGACGCAGTGATATCTCATAGATTTCACTGCGTCACCTCTACGACCCTTTCTTGCGTCAAAATGTCCCTTTTGCATACTTTACACCTGACGTAGGTATAATGTGGCGCAGGGGCTTACAAAGTGACGCATCTACCTAGATGCGTCACTTTGTAAATATGACTGAATAAGGTGCATTTTTTACTGTACTGATGCTTCACAAAAAGTGACGCTCCGGTGGCGTTAAAGTGACGCATGGCCTCATAAATGAGGCCTTCAGTCTTCTAGTCATGCGTCATATTAAATATATGACATATTATGCCGGAAGTACTTACAGATACGGCAGTATTTCAGACGTATCTGTAAGCACAAAAGTGATGCATTGCTGGAGTGTGTAACAAAAATGATGCAACTCCAGCAATGCATCCTTTCACATGGGGCCAGGCCCCATGTGAAAGGGCTTGCATCAGTCTTACGCCTGCTGTGATACAGGCGTAAGATTTGGACGCAACAGTGTCATAAAAGTGACGCAGTGATATCTCATAGATTTCACTGCGTCACCTCTACGACCCTTTCTTGCGTCAATACGTCCCTTTTGCATACTTTACACCTGACGTAGGTATAATGTGGCGCAGGGGCTTACAAAGTGACGCATCTACCTAGATGCGTCACTTTGTAAATATAACTGAATAAGGTGCATTTTTTACTGTACTGATGCGTCACAAAAAGTGACGCTCCGGTGGCGTTAAAGTGACGCATGGCCTCATAAATGAGGCCTTCAGTCTTATAGTCATGCGTCATATTAAATTTATCACGTATTACGCCAGAAGTTCTTACAGATACGTCAGTATTTCAGACGTATCTGTAAGCGCAAAAGTGATGCATTGCTGCAGTGTGTCTCAAAAATGATGCAACTCCAGCAATGCATCCTTTCACATGGGGCCAGGCCCCATGTGAAAGGGCCTGCACGCCTGCTGTGAAACAGGCATAAGATTTGGACGCAACAGCGTCATAAAAGTGACGCAGTGATGTCTCATAGATTTCACTGCGTCACCCCTACGACCCTTTCTTGCATCAATACGCCCCTTTTGCATACATTACACCTGACGTAGGTATAATGTGGCGCAGGGGCTAACAAAGTGGCACATCTACCTGGATGCGTCACTTTGTAAATATGACTGAATAAGGTGCATTATTTACAGCACTGGTGCGTCACAAAAAGTGACGCCCCGGTGGCATTAAAGTGACGCATGGCCTCATAAATGAGGCCTTCAGTCTTCTACTCATGCGTCATATTAAATTTATGATGTATTATGTCAGAAGTTCTTACAGATACGTCAGTATTTCAGACGTATCTGTAAGCGCAAAAGTGATGCATTGCTGGAGTGTGTCTCAAAAATGATGCAACTCCAGCAATGCATCTTTTCACATGGGGCCAGGTCCCATGTGAAAGGCCCTGCACGCCTGCTGTGAAACAGGCGTAAGATTTGGACGCAACAGCGTCATAAAAGTGACGCAGTGATATCTCATAGATTTCACTGCATCACCTCTACGACCCTTTCTTGCGTCAATACGTCCCTTTTGCATACATTACACCTGACGTAGGTATAATGTGGCGCAGGGGCTAACAAAGTGACACATCTACCTAGATGCGTCACTTTGTAAATATGACTGAATAAGGTGCATTATTTACAGCACTGGTGCGTCACAAAAAGTGACGCACCGGTGGCGTTAAAGTGACGCATGGCCTCATAAATGAGGCCTTCAGTCTTCTACTCATGCGTCATATTAAATATATGACATATTATGTCGGAAGTACTTACAGATACGTCAGTATTTCAGACGTATCTGTAAGCGCAAAAGTGATGCATTGCTGGAGTGTGTCACAAAAATGATGCAACTCCAGCAATGCATCTTTTCTTACCCTTCCACACCCCCGTTCCTTTTCAACATTCTCTTTGAATATCCACATTCCCCATATTCACTCTCCTTCTCCTTACTTTCCTTCCCAACACTCACCTTCTTTCAGTCCCCCTACTTCACTTCCTTTCTCCTCTCATACCTTTCTGTTCTTTCTTACTCATTTTCCTTTCCATTATCAATGCACTCCACTTCACTTACTCTTTTTCATTTTTTTAAGAATATAGCTCCTTGATGAGAATTGGAGGTAGTTCTGAAAATAACTTTTTTTTTCTTCTTTTTTCTTTTTAAAAAACAGAAACAAAAACAGGGAATGGAAACTGCTCAACATGAGCAAAAAAACAAAAAAAATTAGGGCTGGGAACGGCA
Source organism: Lissotriton vulgaris (assembly GCF_964263255.1). Classification (NCBI taxonomy): domain Eukaryota; kingdom Metazoa; phylum Chordata; class Amphibia; order Caudata; family Salamandridae; genus Lissotriton; species Lissotriton vulgaris. The sequence continues at coordinate 10,523 of NW_028249479.1, forward strand.
GCGATGGTTCTCCAATGCTCGAACCATGAGCAGGACACTTTGCTCCCCAAAGGTATGGAGTTGATTGCAGTATCTGCATTTCAGGACACCTTTGTTGAATGCAGGTTGAATATTTGGAACCAGCTCCTGCGATCGCCCCCTCACAGAAGTAGTTGCTCCTCTGGTGGATGTAGAGGCCCCATCACTGGGAACCTCTTGTGCCAGAGCCCTGACACTTTCCCGGGCAAAATCCTGGGGGTGCCTCCTCTCCACATGGCGTATCATTGTGAAGTTCCCAAAAGAATATTTCTTTTTGGGGTCACCCCGTGACAGGACTTTTTTGCAGATCCTGCACTCCACTTTTGGAGCATTCACCTTTTTCAGTCCTTCTGGTATGGAATTTTTTTTCCAGATGAAATGCTCTTTCACCTTTGGCTCAGGAGGCTCTTCATCGATGAATTCAGGCTCATCTTCACTGCTGGATGGTCTGGCAGTCATGATTAACCAAGAAATATGCAAGAGCAAAAAGGCAGGTCTTTCAGTCACAAAAGTGAAAGAAAAAGTGAAGGAAATGGGTGGTGATTTCATTCTTTGTAAAAAAAAAAACTGTTAGCAACCAATGAAAAGTGTTATTTTAAGGTCACATGACTTGACACGCTGACGCTGCGTGCACCGGAGCGCTTCCGGGGGCGCATACGCGGCGCGAATGTAGGCGCTTCCGGGGGCGCATATGCGGCGCGAACGTAGGCGCTTCCGAGGCGCATACCCGGCGCGAACGTAGGCGCTTCCGAGGCGCATACGCGGCGCGTATGTAGGCGCATACGCGGCGCGAACGTAGGCGCTTCCGGGGCGCATACGCGGCGCGAACGTAGGCGCTTCCGAGGCGCATACGCGGCGCGAACGTAGGCGCTTCCAGGGGCGCTTGCGCGGCACGCCGAAGTGACGTTTTGATAGTTTCACAGAAATGCAAAATTATTTTCATTTCCTTATTCAAAAAAACTGCTTTTATATGTATGGTACTAAATGTCTTCCGTTATTATTTACTTTTCATTCATATTTTTTTACACAAACGCAAGTAGCGCTCTGGGTGCGCTTTCCGGAGAGCTTACCGGTGCGCGGACGCAGAGCGCCCCCCAAAAAAATGATAAAAAACAAAATTTAAAAAAATATTATTATAAAAAAAAATAATACTAATTAATACTCACACAAATCAGCAAATTAAAAAAAAATCGTAGGTTACAAACTCGATATAGAAAGGAATTAGTGTTTAAAAAACCTATGAAATTCACTGAAAAAACCATAGGTTTCACACCAGTTATAGTTAGGAATTAGCATTTAAAAAACCTATTAAATTCACTGAAAAAACCATAGGTTTCACACCAGTTATAGTTACCTGGAAATTTTACTGACATACAACCATTGAAATTCCCACGTTATAGTTAGTTGGACTCACTATAACTTGCGCGCCTGCAATGCACTCCTGATGATGTCACATATTACATCACTCATGACATGGTCAGTGACATCACTCATGACATCACTGGTGACACCATCCTTGTGACAGAGTGACAGACATCCTTTCAGTGTAATGTAACCCTTAAAACACATATTCAAAAATAGAAATTAACATTTTCAAAAAAATTGAGATACCCATACCAGTTACAACAACCAATTCAGTAATTCCACCATCTATATACACATCCACTCATTCACCAACAGTTCTATATAGTCACTCATACATATACTCACTCATCATATGTAGTGATACACCTATACATCCTGTTACACACCGACAGTCATCCAAAAGTTACTCACACACATACTCACACATGCAAATAAACTATTAAACATCCATTTATTTGCATATAGAACTATACAAACACTACCACTTTACTTCTATGGAAATTTACACATACTTACTCTCTTAAACAATCACTTATAGAAACACATACTTATTTAAACAGGAACTCTTACAATCTCTCGCTCTGACATATACTCACTTATATACATCAATACTCACATATAATAGATTAAAACATATGTAGTTACTGATAAAGACACTAGTGAGACAGTCATTCACTCACTAACACACACATATACACACTCATCCACCCATTCAGTCCTGCACATATGCTGTCTTCAAAACACATACAAACAGTGAGTCAGTCACCAACCCATGCAGCCACTTATACACAAAGTGAAACACTGATACATATAGTTCAATATTTAAAAGTTACTCGCTAATATATGTATTCACTAAGATACACTTAATAAGGCAGTTAACAAATCATTTTTTTTAAAAAAACATCCATTTACACACTTATTTAACCATTTAATCTTCCATCAACCTTTACAAATACATATATAAAACAAATTTATTTTTCAGAAAGACACACATTCACTGGACGGTGTCATCAGTGATGTCATGAGTGATGTCACTGACCATGTCATGAGTGATGTAATATGTGACATCATCAGCAGTGCATTGCAGGCGCGCAATTCATAGTGAGTCCAACTAACTATAACGTGGGAATTTCAATGGTTTTATGTCAGTAAAATTTCCAGGTAACTATAACTGGTGTGAAACCTATGGTTTTTTCTGTGAATATATATATATACACACACATACATATATATAAATGCATATGCATATATATGCATATATATGTGTATATGTGTGCGTGTAGAGAGAGGTAGAGAGGTAGAGGTGTAGAGGTAGAGAGGTAGAGGTAGAGTGGTAGCGGTAGAGAGGTAGAGACTAGTAGAGAGAGAAGTAGAGAGAGGTAGAGAGGTAGAGAGTAGAGAGTGAGTAATAGAGAGTAGAGAGTGAGTAGTAGAGAGTAGTAGAGAGCAGTAGAGAGAGTAGCAGAGAGTGAGTAGTAGAGAGTAGTAGAGTGAATAGTAGAGCGAGTAGTAGAGAGTGAGTAGTAGGGAGTGAGTAGTAGAGAGTAGTAGAGAGTAAGTAGTAGAGTGAGTAGTAGAGAGCAGTAGAGAGTGAGTAGTAGAGAGTAGTAAAGAGTGAGTAGTAGAGAGTAGTAAAGAGTGAGTAGTAGAGAGTAGTAGAGAGTGAGTAGTAGAGAGTGAGTAGTAGAGAGTAGTAGAGAGTGAGTAGCAGAGAGAGAATAGTAGAGAGTAGTAGAGAGTGAGTAGTAGAGTGAGTAGTAGAGACTAGTAGAGAGAGAGTAATAGAGAGTGAGTAGTAGAGAGTGAGTAGTAGAGTGAGTAGTAGAGAGTGAGTAGTAGAGAGAGTAGTAGAGAGTGAGTTGTAGAGAGTAGTAGAGAGTGAGTAGTAGAGAGTAGTAGAGAGTGAGTAGTAGAGTGAGTAGTAGAGAGTGAGTAGTAGAGAGAGAGTAGTAGAGAGTGAGTAGTAGAGAGTAGTAGAGAGTGAGAAGTAGAGAGTGAGTAGTAGAGAGTAGTAGATAGTGAGTAGTAGGGAGTGAGTAGTAGAGAGAGAGTAGTAGAGAGTAGTAGAGTAGTAGAGAGTGAGTAGTAGAGTGTGAGTATTTGAGAGTAGTGGAGTAGGAGAGAGTAAGTAGTAGAGAGTAGTGGAGAATATTCCAAAGTTTGGCACAGCACCACTTGCACAATAAGTCCAAACAAATCATATCACTTAGAGTCCTTATTGAAGCGCTGAATCTTGGTGTATATTCAAATGATTTTATTTTCCTTAAGTTTATGTACCACAGCCAGCCGAAAAGTTTTGTTCTGTACAACAGAACTTCTTCAGGGCGTTCTTATTTCCTTCAAGTAATGTCGGTATCCTGTTGTCATATAACTAGATATTTCTTCCAAATCTTAGACGAGACGTAAGCACAGTCTTATTCAAAGTGACTAGGTATCAATTTTACCCACACAATTCGGGCAGACTTCCTCAAAGTCAGTCTTTCAAAAATTCCAAAGTATAGGACATGATAATCCAAATCCAAATGTTTCTCAAGAAAAGTCATTTTCAATCGTTCGGAATATCGGTGTTTGGGCAGATATGACACAGGGACCCCCAGTATGCAAGGGGAATTAGTCCCCCCTCTGCAAACGCACCAGTGGCCTGCGTTGCAGAGAGGTGTAAAAAGGGGCATAGCCTCATTACACCTCTGTGCAATGCAGCCTCCTGGCGCATACTGGAGGTTCCAGGTGGGCTAGTTGGCCCCCAGTGACCCCTAGTATGCAAGGGGAATTAGTTCCCCCTCTTCAAACATGCACGGGGGCTGTGTTGCAGAGAGGTGTAAAAAAGGGTGTGGCCTTATTACACCTCTCTGCAATGCAGCCCCCTGGCGCATACTGGAGGCTCCTGGTGGGCTAGTTGGCCCCCAGGGACCCCCATTTTGCAAGGGGAATTAGTTCCCCCTCTGACAACGTGGCAGGGGGCTGCATTGAAGAGAGGTGTAACAAAGGGCATAGCCTCATTACACCTCTGCAATGCAGCCCCCTGGTGCATACTGGAGGTTCCAGGTGGGCTAGTTGGCCCCCAGGTGCCCCCAGTATGCAAGGGGAATTAGTTCCCCCTCTTCAAACATGCTCAGGGGCTGAGTTGCAGAGTGGTGTAAAAAGGGGCGTGGCTTCATTACACCTCTCTGCAATGTAGTCCCCTGGCGCATACTGGAGATCCCTGGTGGGCTTTCAGGTCTTATATAGTTAGGAATTAGCATTAAAAAACCTTTGAAATTCACTGAAAAAAACATAGGTTTCAGGCCTTATATAGTTAGGAATTAGCATTTAAAAAACCTATGAAATTCACTGAAAAAACCATAGGTTTCACACCAGTTATAGTTAGGAATTAGCATTTAAAAAACCTATTAAATTCATTGAAAAAACCATAGGTTTGACACCAGTTATAGTTAGCTGGAAATTTTACTGACATAAAACCATTGAAATTCCCACGTTATAGTTAGTTGGACTCACTATAACTTGCGCGCCTGCAATGCACTGCTGATGACATCACATATTACATCACTCATGACATGGTCAGTGACATCAAGATAGATGCGTCACTTTTTAAATATAGCGTAACAAGGCGCATTTTTTTACACCGCTGGTGCGTCACAAAAAGTGACGCACAGGCGGCGCAAAACTGGCAGCGCAAGGCCTTCATAAATATGGTCCTGGATTTTCCCCGAGCTTCGCTACCCGGTGCGCGTACCAGGCGCTTCCCCCGCGCAAATCGAAAAAATTTTTTTTTTAATGCCCCGCAGCACCCTATTTTAGCCCCCACATCAAACCTAGGGGGTCAGAGGGGGTCTACTCTGCCCCCTTATGGTCATTTGCCCCTTTTTTTTTCAAACCCCTTGTGTCTCGATTTTACCGAGACACAAGATGGCGGCCGCTCCAGACTGTTTAGAATGTTTACAGACACCCAAGATCCAATCAGCTTTCTGCGCGCAAGTCGCGTGTCGCGCCTGGAGCGCTCTCCGGTGCGCGCACCGGAGAGCGCCTATAGATATATTTATTTTTTGGAACCTAAATTACTCAAAATCCACTGGAGCACATATCTTGAGACATAGCAAAGGCACATCGGGCTACCAGTCCCTACAATTTTGCCAAGTTTGGTGTAAATCCATTCAGCCGTTCGGGCTAAAAGTGAAATCGACCGCCCTATGGAAATTTACATGGGGAAAACGCGTTTTGGGACCCCCCTTTTATCTCGGCCCCCGCTTGACGTATCCCCCCCAAACTTTCAGGGAAGGACCGGAGCTCAACGAGGCCATTTTCAGGAAATATTCAGGCAGATTCGTCAACCGGTGCCAAAGGTATTCCAAATAGAATTTTGAGATTTAACATTGAAAAAAATCCTAACTATAACTACCTACTGGCGACCGCCAGTAGGTAATATATATATATATATATATATATATATATATATATATATATATATATATATATATATATATATATATATATATATATATATATATATATATATATATATATATACAAGCATATATATATATATATATATATATATATATATATATATATATATATATATATATATATATATATATATATATATATATATATATATATATATATATATATATACATATATACACCCTTAATTTGTGTGCTAAAGCCTCTTCAACATGCCCGTAATTGACAGATATAAATTCAGCTTCAGTGGGAGAATAGCTTCAAATTTTCGTGGTCTACATAATCATTGGACATGCTTATGGCTAACATCCATGCTAGCTCTTTTTCTGTTAGCATTATGCAGTTTTTTTTCTATACTAATAGGTTATACTTAACTCCTACTTTACAGCACAGAATGAAGATATTGGTTGTGTAATGTTTCTACGGGGGATTGTATTATCTGTTCTTTCTCTGTCCAGAAATCAAGTTTTTTAGGTCTCACTTTTGGGATAAGATAAGTGAAATGTGCAATATCTCAATTCTTTTATAAATTTCATATATTTTCAGAAAGAGTTCAGGATATTTGGTCTGAATGTTGTATGAAAGTAAGCCTTATTGATTTGTTGGTACCTTTTGCACCACAACCTATAACTACTAATTGAAAAAATTGTGATAATGTTTCTTAGAGCTTGGCAGAACATTGCTTTACCCATAGGTTAGATAGAGCTTACTTACCTTCTCTTTCACTGGCAGGTATATATAACATGTTATGGGTAACTTTGAGTCAGTTTTTAAAGTTTACATTAATATTGCTTAGTAATATTCAGGTTCGTAAACCTCCCTAATTTGATTCACGAGAAAAACATTGTTCCCTCACCTTTTTACCTACTACTTACATTTCTGTAATGTTTCTTAACTGTTGTTTGAGCCTAATTTCCAACTTTGATTTCTATCCACTTATTTTTCTTCATGTAGCTCAAGATTTAATATTCTCTTTCTATTCTCTGTTTCCTGCTTCTCTTTTTCTACCCTTTGCTAGTTTTTCATGTTCTTTCATTGATTTGCAGTGTGGTTTTTATTCCTTAGAATCTGAAAGTGCTATTTTCTTATTGTCAACCGTTTGCAAATCAATGATATTGTAAACAGGTTTTATTCAGTTACCTTTCTTATTAAGTCATAGTTTTCTTCTATAATTGTTTGCCTTCTGGTGTTGATTTTTAAATATCTGTATAAGAATTGTTTTTTTATCTCTTAAATTGAAAAAAACAGAAATGCCCTGTCTAGGGCATGCTGGAGAGAATTAAAAAATATAGCCCTGATGTGTTATTCCAACTCAACTTCTTTGATAAGGCAAAGCAATCCCAATAGTTTAAACTAATTTCTCATTTTATAAACATATGAACAAGGTGTCCAGCCTCATTTCCACAAACAGTTACCTCACTCACAAAAAACAAGGTTAAACCTGTTCCATTGAGTGCAACATAAACTTCAGAATGTGCCTTAATTGAATACCTCTTCAGGAATTTAGTAGTAGGTTCCTCCATTCTTTTTTTTTGATAATCAACTTTATTAGTTGTATAAGAACAAAGAAAATTCATTGGTTGCAGTTCAATAGGCTTAAAAGGAAACATGACAGAGTTGATTGATGATGAAAGTAGGGCCCGTCCATCAGAGTCCAACACAGCAGTCCGTACGATAGTTACAGTGACGTAGATTAAAAGGAAAACAGATTGTCATGGTGGCAGCTTGTTAAACCATTTACCCCACACTTTGTTGAATAAGTCCGGACATCCCCGTGCCTCAAATAGGGCCTCCTCCTGAATCCCTCAACAGTCCACTCCCCTCCTCCATCTCTGCACAGTAGGCGCCTTAGCCTGTGACCAATGAGCTGCTATGTCCCTCTTGGCCACCGCCACAGCTGTCCCCAAGAGGCGCTTGTCCACCCTAGAGCCATCCAGGCCATCAAAGACCCCCAGCAACATACGCAATGGGTCGTGTGGAACCTCCCATCCCAAGGCCTGCGTAAGCTCAAACTCCACCACCCTCCAAAACGGTGCCAGCACCGGACAACACCACACCATGTGATAGAAATCGGCAGGGGCTGAGGCACATCACGGGCATGCTGGAGAGGGCCTCAACCGGGCCTGGGCCTGGGAATAAACGTGCTGGGTGAGGTATGCCGCATGGAGATAGTATAATTGGACCAGGCACAGCTTGGAGGACGTGGTCAAGGTTCTGGGCACCGTGAGGGCATCCCTCCAGTCTGCCTCCTCCAGGGGCCCCAACCAACTCTCCCAGTGGGCCCTTAAGCCGATCTAGGGAAGCGGGACCATTATTTACCAGGGAGCGATATATGCTGGATACTCCCCCTCTGCCCAGGTTCCCCATCATCACCTGAGCTTCCAATGGGTTGAACTCTGGAAGGGAGACAGGAGGCGAGACATGCGTGTAAAGGGCGTGTCTTAGTTGCAAGTACTGATAGAGTTGGGAGTGAGGAAGAGCATGGCGCTGCTGCAGGTCTGCGAAGGAATTGATGTGGTCTCACACCCAGACATCTCTGAGCACTGAAACTCCAATGAGGTCCCACCTGCGGAACCCCACCAGGGACGAGAACTCCCGCATCCAGGACCCATGCCAGAGTGGCATCTGTCGAGTGAGTCTCCGGTCACAGCCCACGTGCTGTAAGGCCATGCGCCAGGCCAGAAACACCGTCCTGGTGACCGGGGCTATCGCCTGTGGCACTCGACTACCATACAGAAGTGCCTTGACCTGTGTAAAGTCCAACACAGTGAGTTCCACACGATAGGCAGGGTCGGACCAGTCACCCATATACCAATCGTGGATAACGATAAGTTTCATGGACAGGTAGTAGAGGTGAAGATGGGTCACCCCCATGCCCCCGTCAAAGGGGGGAATGCGACAGTGTGCCAGGGATACGCGTGGTCTCCCGCCCCCCCAAAGATACCGGGTGAGGACGCCATCAAGTTCGGGAAACCAACTACCCGGAAGGTGGACCGTGATGTTCTGCAGTATGTAAAGGAAACGGGGGAGGTCCATCATTTTGAAGAGTGCACTTCTGCCCAGGGGGTTCAGGGGAAGGGTTTGCCACCTCTTGAGGTCCGCCTACATCCTGACAACCAAGGGCGTGACGTTCAGGGCCCACTCAAGCTCCGGTAGAAGAGCTACCCAGACGCTGAGGTATTTGACTGAGTGCCTCCTAAGGGGGATAACCGACTGGCAATCGTAGCAATCTCTGGAGGGATGCAGTGGGACCAGAGTGGACTTCGCCGTGTTTAGACGAAGTCTAGAGACCCTCTCGAAATCCGAGAAGACCTTCAGGCACCTGGGCCAGAACTTTCGGGGTCTGCCAGATAGAGCAGCACGTTGTCGCATATAGGGCTATCTTGTCCACTTGGCTTGAGTCCCAGTCCCAGCCCCGAATAAGTGGATCCTGTCAGATGAGCGCCGCCAGGGGCTCCATTGCCAACACGAACAGGAGGGGCAAGAGAGGGCACCCCTGACGTGTGCCCCTTCGGATCGGTAAGGCCTCGGAGAGCTCTCCGTTAATCAGTACATGGGCTCGGGGGTTGGTATAGAGAACTTTGATGAGATGGCGGAACAAGGGACCGAAACCCATTCTGTCCAGCACATCTTGCAGGTAGTCCCAATTCACTGTGTCGAAGGCCTTTTCAAAGTCTATGAAAAGGAGGGCTAGATATGGGGTTAGCCGATCACGGTGGGCCCAATTTGGAAAATTGAATTGTTTGAATTTTATGCTGTTTTCATGCACTGTATATAATTCTTCACATTTCACCTTGCGCCGTCCACCCTGTTTTTCACTGTCACTTGTGTCACCGTAGTGCCACCCACCTTTGCACTCGTGCACCTAGTACAACTTTGGGCTGTTACCTGTTATTGATTAATTGCAGTGCTGTTACTAACTGTAATTGCGTTTGTCCTACATTCAAATCATTTTTGATACACTGATATAAATGATGTCTTGAACACATATGATAACTCAATTGAGTCTCCTTGTTTCCTTTTGGATAATACTGTATGGATATCCTATCTAATCGCCTATGAATAATACCAGTTGGGATACTGTTATTTGTATATAACTGATATCCCTCTGGGCAGGATCGCGGCGCCGGAGCCCAGCCGGCAGTCGGTGGCCGGCATCAGGAGGCGGTGAATGCAGGAGTGAGTATGGTGGGACACCGATGTATGGGTGTACTAATCCGCACTGGGGTTCCAAACCCGCCACACATCACAGAGTCCCAAGGCCGAGGTCCAGCTTGACAGGGATTTGGCGGAGATGACACGGGCCTCGGACGGGGTTCCCGTCGTATCCCGCAGGGGCTGCATAACGGCATTAAAGTCTCCCCCAACCACCGTAAGACCCTGCAGGAGGGAGGAAATCACTTGTGTGAGATGGCAGAGTGTTGAAGGCAGGAGGGCAGGGGGAATGTAAAGGCTCAGGAGGTTTAGGGGGCACCCTTCCATAGAAACCCTGGGACTTGAGGGCGCCCACGTCATCCTCCTCTGTGGAGATACGGGATTCCGTTACCGCAATACGTGCTGTGGCGTTCCGGAGGTCTTGCTGAATCAGGGCCACGTCCACCCTCACTTCCCCGATCTTACTTTCCACCGAGGCCTAGGAGGCACTTATTGCCTGCAAGATAGTGGGGAGGTCTCCCTCGGTGGCCCCAGGGACAGGCAGACGTCCAGCCCCAGGATCCCCGTCGGACATGGTGAATTGGTCCATCTTTGTTTGGGTCGGGGGATGGGGGTCTGCTTGTTGCGGTTCCTACCCATGGCTCCGAGGAAGAAGAGAGGTGGGGAGCAACACGCGTACACCACCCGACACAGTGGCCAATACGCCCCCACACCAACCACAGCGTAGCCCCCGGGCCGCAGGCAGCAGGGAGGTGCAGGCCCTCACAGCAACGAGCTCAGGTTAGGGCGATGAGCTTCTGTGGCTATGGGAGTCGGTGCGCCTCGTGGCTCAGGTAGCAGTGCAGGTGATGAGGGGGCCACACTGCACAGGGGTCGCGCAACTCACCCCCAGGAACAGCAATACAGCCACGGTCCAGCTGCCCCGCGTAGCCCAATGAAGGTAGCAAAGTCGCACACCTCCAGCCCCACGTGTTCCGAGGCACACAACAGCAGGCAAAAGAGCACACAGCAAGGGGTCCACACAAGTGCGAGGGTGGGGTGCTAGGCTGCACCCCAGTCCACATAGGGCCTCCAATCTCAGGGAGCAGGACAAGAACAGCCGACTGGGGAAGGCACAGGAGCCACCAGGCCGCAGGTCAAATAAAGGAGCCAGGCCATCCACTATCCCCAAGCAGAGGGACAGGCGTTGCAGCACCATAAGGGAATCCAGCTCTCTGTCACCGCAGTCGTCTCCTCAGCCACACCAGCAGTCTCCACACTGAAAAAAGAAGGGGGGATTAAGGGAGGGGTCCAACGCGGCATCGCCCGCCACCCAACGTGGTGGCCGACCCCCCCAAACTGCAGCCAGCACACCGCCTCAATAATTAGGGGCCCCACTCACCGGGTTGCCATCAGGGGTGCGGGCCGCCACCCGCTCCACAGAGCGCTTTAAGCGTAGGGCCTCAGGCAGTGCCTGCAGTGGGCACAGGTTGCAGCCATCCCTGGAGGCCTCCCGGGCCAGGAGCTGGGGCCTTGCTCCTCAGGGGGTCCGCCGCGACAGCGTCCCAGGCCGGCGCGGGTCCCCCGCCTCTCGGGGCCAAAAGAGAGACTCGATGGAGGCCAGAGGGGTTGGGCAGCAGAGTGATCAGGTGGCCCACTCAGCGGGCTGCTGTCAGGAGTATTGGCCGCTTTGAGCTCCGGAGATCGCCCCCGGCGCCGGGCCTCAGGCAGCGCCCACAGGTCGCGCAGGCCGTACCCGTCCTTTGGTATCTCTCGGGTTCCACCTCCAGGAGTGGGGCCATCCCCATCTGCTCCGGGCCACAGACGTCCCAGATCCCGCTGTCACAGGGCAGTCCCACGAAGCTGGGGCAGCCCGAGCCTCAGAGCCCCGGGCGGAATTTACAGGGTAAAGAACGAGGGCCGCCATCTTAGGCACTCAAGGAGGAGGACAGTCCGCCGGGGCACAGAGAGACCGGCAGCCCCCGAGGAAGAACCGGAGCAGGGCAGGACAGCCAGGGAGCCGCAGCAGGTGTGTACGGGGTACTGTGGCATCTGTAATTGGGCTGGTGGAAGGCGGACGATGGAGGGGCTTCGGAGCACTCTTAGAGTGCGACCGCCATCTTGACCCCTCAAGCCACGCCAGGTTCCTCCATTCT